>NC_091284.1:771152420-771162420 GCF_032444005.1 Ranitomeya imitator
AGATATGGGATAGATAGATAGATAGATAGATAGATAGATAGATAGATAGATAGATAGATAGATAGATATGGGATAGATAGATATGGGATAGATAGATAGATATGGGATAGATAGATAGATAGATAGATAGATAGATAGATAGATAGATAGATAGATAGATAGATAGATAGATATGGGATAGATAGATAGATAGATAGATAGATATGGGATAGATAGATAGATATGGGATAGATAGATAGATATGGGATAGATAGATAGATAGATAGATAGATAGATAGATAGATAGATAGATAGATAGATAGATAGATAGATATGGGATAGATAGATAGATAGATAGATAGATAGATAGATAGATAGATAGATAGATAGATATGGGATAGATAGATAGATAGATAGATAGATAGATAGATAGATAGATAGATAGATAGATATGGGATAGATAGATATGGGATAGATAGATATGGGATAGATAGATAGATAGATAGATATGGGATAGATAGATAGATAGATAGATAGATAGATAGATAGATAGATATGGGATAGATAGATAGATAGATAGATAGATAGATAGATAGATAGATAGATATGGGATAGATAGATAGATATGGGATAGATAGATATGGGATAGATAGATAGATATGGGATAGATAGATAGATATGGGATAGATAGATAGATATGGGATAGATAGATAGATAGATAGATAGATAGATAGATAGATAGATAGATAGATAGATATGGGATAGATAGATAGATATGGGATAGATAGATATGGGATAGATAGATATGGGATAGATAGATAGATAGATAGATAGATAGATAGATAGATAGATAGATAGATAGATAGATAGATAGATATGGGATAGATAGATATGGGATAGATAGATATGGGACAAAAGCCGGAATTAGGAAGATGGCAGATGAAGGCCAGGAGAGGTATGTCAGTGACTGGAAGAATGATATCATCAGCTCACAGAAACTGACCATGTACCGGAGCCTACAGAGAGACTACAGACTGGCCCCCTATCTGGAGAAACTCCCGGACCCCAGAGACCGCCAGATCCTGAGCCGATATAGACTCAGTGCCCACAGTCTGGCCATCGAATGTGGCCGACACAGGCAGAGCTACAAGCCCAGGGAGGAAAGACTGTGCCAACACTGTGATCAGGAGGCCATAGAGGACGAAACCCACTTCCTGCTACACTGCTCCAAATACTCAGCAGTGAGGGACACTCACTTCAGGAGACTCTCACATCTCTTCCCAGACTTCATCACCATGAAGGAGGAAGAGAAAACATATATCTTGCTGGGAGAAGAAGAGAGAGCGGTGGAGATAGCAGCGCGGTATGTGAGCGAATGCCATAGACTGCGAGAAAGAGAACTATGATGCCATGGACTATAGCCCCCAACCTGGATCTGCCCCATCCACCTCCCCTATGCCATGGACTATAGCCCCCACAATGGACCTGCCCCATCCACCTCCCCTATGCCATGGACTATAGCCCCCAACCTGAACCTGCCCCATCCACCTCCCCTATGCCATGGACTATAGCCCCCAACCTGGATCTGCCCCATCCACCTCCCCTATGCCATGGACTATAGCCCCCAACCTGGATCTGCCCCATCCACCTCCCCCCACAGCTCCTACCCAACATCCCCTCAGTCCCTATCCCTATTGCCTCTATACACTTGCTTTGGCAAAACTGATGTGTATTTGGTCCTGCCAATAAAGCTTCTTTGAATCTTGAATCTTGATATGGGATAGATAGATATGGGATAGATAGATATGGGATAGATAGATATGGGATAGATAGATAGATAGATAGATATGGGATAGATAGATAGATAGATAGATAGATATGGGATAGATAGATAGATAGATAGATAGATATGGGATAGATAGATATGGGATAGATAGATAGATAGATAGATATGGGATAGATAGATAGATAGATAGATATGGGATAGATAGATAGATAGATATGGGATAGATAGATAGATAGATAGATAGATATGGGATAGATAGATAGATAGATTGATATGGGATAGATAGATATGGGATAGATAGATAGATAGATAGATAGATAGATATGGGATAGATAGATAGATAGATAGATATGGGATAGATAGATAGATAGATAGATAGATAGATAGATAGATAGATAGATATGGGATAGATAGATAGATAGATAGATAGATATGGGATAGATAGATAGATAGATAGATAGATAGATAGATAGATAGATAGATAGATAGATAGATAGATAGATATGGGATAGATAGATATGGGATAGATAGATATGGGATAGATAGATAGATAGATAGATATGGGATAGATAGATATGGGATAGATAGATATGGGATAGATAGATATGGGATAGATAGATATGGGATAGATAGATAGATAGATAGATAGATAGATAGATAGATAGATAGATAGATAGATAGATAGATAGATAGATAGATATGGGATAGATAGATATGGGATAGATAGATATGGGATAGATAGATAGATAGATAGATATGGGATAGATAGATATGGGATAGATAGATATGGGATAGATAGATATGGGATAGATAGATAGATAGATAGATAGATAGATAGATAGATAGATAGATAGATAGATAGATATGGGATAGATAGATAGATAGATAGATAGATAGATAGATAGATAGATAGATAGATAGATAGATATGGGATAGATAGATATGGGATAGATAGATATGGGATAGATAGATATGGGATAGATAGATATGGGATAGATAGATATGGGATAGATAGATATGGGATAGATAGATATGGGATAGATAGATAGATAGATAGATAGATAGATAGATATGGGATAGATAGATAGATAGATAGATAGATAGATAGATAGATAGATAGATAGATATGGGATAGATAGATAGATAGATAGATAGATAGATAGATAGATAGATAGATATGGGATAGATAGATATGGGATAGATAGATAGATATGGGATAGATAGATATGGGATAGATAGATATGGGATAGATAGATAGATAGATAGATAGATATGGGATAGATAGATATGGGATAGATAGATAGATATGGGATAGATAGATAGATAGATAGATAGATAGATATGGGATAGATAGATAGATAGATAGATAGATAGATAGATATGGGATAGATAGATAGATATGGGATAGATAGATAGATAGATAGATATGGGATAGATAGATAGATAGATAGATAGATAGATAGATATGGGATAGATAGATAGATAGATAGATAGATAGATAGATAGATATGGGATAGATAGATATGGGATAGATAGATATGGGATAGATAGATATGGGATAGATAGATAGATAGATAGATAGATAGATAGATAGATAGATAGATAGATAGATAGGGGATAGATAGATAGATAGATAGATAGATAGATATGGGATAGATAGATATGGGATAGATAGATAGATAGATAGATAGATAGATAGATAGATAGATATGGGATAGATAGATATGGGATAGATAGATAGATATGGGATAGATAGATATGGGATAGATAGATATGGGATAGATAGATAGATAGATAGATAGATATGGGATAGATAGATATGGGATAGATAGATAGATAGATAGATAGATATGGGATAGATAGATATGGGATAGATAGATAGATAGATAGATAGATAGATAGATAGATAGATAGATAGATAGATATGGGATAGATAGATATGGGATAGATAGATATGGGATAGATAGATAGATAGATAGATAGATAGATAGATATGGGATAGATAGATAGATAGATAGATAGATAGATAGATATGGGATAGATAGATAGATAGATAGATAGATAGATAGATAGATAGATAGATAGATAGGGGATAGATAGATATGGGATAGATAGATATGGGATAGATAGATAGATATGGGATAGATAGATATGGGATAGATAGATATGGGATAGATAGATATGGGATAGATAGATAGATAGATAGATATGGGATAGATAGATATGGGATAGATAGATATGGGATAGATAGATATGGGATAGATAGATATGGGATAGATAGATAGATAGATAGATAGATAGATAGATAGATAGATAGATAGATAGATAGATAGATAGATATGGGATAGATAGATATGGGATAGATAGATATGGGATAGATAGATATGGGATAGATAGATATGGGATAGATAGATAGATAGATAGATAGATAGATAGATAGATAGATAGATATGGGATAGATAGATAGATAGATAGATAGATAGATAGATATGGGATAGATAGATAGATAGATAGATAGATAGATAGATAGATAGATATGGGATAGATAGATATGGGATAGATAGATAGATATGGGATAGATAGATATGGGATAGATAGATATGGGATAGATAGATAGATAGATATGGGATAGATAGATAGATAGATAGATAGATAGATAGATAGATAGATAGATAGATATGGGATAGATAGATAGATAGATAGATAGATATGGGATAGATAGATAGATAGATAGATATGGGATAGATAGATAGATAGATAGATAGATAGATAGATAGATATGGGATAGATAGATAGATATGGGATAGATAGATAGATAGATATGGGATAGATAGATAGATAGATAGATAGATAGATAGATAGATAGATATGGGATAGATAGATAGATAGATAGATAGATAGATAGATAGATATGGGATAGATAGATATGGGATAGATAGATATGGGATAGATAGATATGGGATAGATAGATATGGGATAGATAGATAGATAGATAGATAGATAGATAGATAGATAGATAGATAGGGGATAGATAGATAGATAGATAGATAGATATGGGATAGATAGATATGGGATAGATAGATAGATAGATAGATAGATAGATAGATAGATAGATAGATAGATATGGGATAGATAGATAGATAGATAGATAGATAGATAGATAGATAGATAGATAGATAGATAGATATGGGATAGATAGATATGGGATAGATAGATATGGGATAGATAGATAGATAGATAGATAGATAGATATGGGATAGATAGATAGATAGATAGATAGATAGATAGATAGATAGATAGATAGATATGGGATAGATAGATAGATAGATAGGGGATAGATAGATAGATAGATAGATAGATAGATAGATAGATAGATATGGGATAGATAGATAGATAGATAGGGGATAGATAGATATGGGATAGATAGATAGATAGGGGATAGATAGATAGATAGATAGATAGATAGATAGATAGATAGATAGATAGATAGATAGATAGATATAGATATGGGATAGATAGATATGGGATAGATAGATATGGGATAGATAGATAGATAGATAGATAGATATGGGATAGATAGATAGATAGATAGATAGATAGATATGGGATAGATAGATAGATAGATAGATAGATAGATAGATAGATAGATAGATAGATAGATAGATAGATATGGGATAGATAGATAGATAGATAGATAGATAGATAGATAGATAGATAGATAGATAGATATGGGATAGATAGATATGGGATAGATAGATAGATAGATAGATATGGGATAGATAGATAGATATGGGATAGATAGATAGATAGATAGATAGATAGATAGATAGATAGATAGATAGATAGATAGATATGGGATAGATAGATATGGGATAGATAGATATGGGATAGATAGATAGATATGGGATAGATAGATATGGGATAGATAGATATGGGATAGATAGATAGATAGATATGGGATAGATAGATATGGGATAGATAGATAGATAGATAGATAGATAGATAGATAGATAGATAGATAGATAGATAGATAGATAGATATGGGATAGATAGATAGATAGATAGATAGATAGATAGATAGATAGATAGATAGATAGATAGATATGGGATAGATAGATAGATAGATAGATAGATAGATAGATAGATAGATAGATAGATAGATATGGGATAGATAGATATGGGATAGATAGATATGGGATAGATAGATATGGGATAGATAGATAGATAGATAGATAGATAGATAGATAGATATGGGATAGATAGATATGGGATAGATAGATATGGGATAGATAGATAGATAGATAGATAGATAGATAGATAGATAGATAGATAGATAGATAGATAGATAGATAGGGGATAGATAGATATGGGATAGATAGATATGGGATAGATAGATATGGGATAGATAGATAGATAGATAGATAGATAGATAGATAGATATGGGATAGATAGATATGGGATAGATAGATATGGGATAGATAGATAGATAGATAGATAGATAGATAGATAGATAGATAGATAGATAGATAGATAGATAGATAGGGGATAGATAGATATGGGATAGATAGATATGGGATAGATAGATATGGGATAGATAGATATGGGATAGATAGATATGGGATAGATAGATAGATAGATAGATAGATAGATAGATAGATATGGGATAGATAGATAGATAGATAGATAGATAGATAGATAGATAGATATGGGATAGATAGATATGGGATAGATAGATATGGGATAGATAGATAGATAGATAGATATGGGATAGATAGATAGGGGATAGATAGATATGGGATAGATAGATAGATAGATAGATAGATAGATAGATAGATAGATAGATAGATAGATATGGGATAGATAGATAGATAGATAGATATGGGATAGATAGATAGATAGATAGATATGGGATAGATAGATAGATAGATAGATAGATATGGGATAGATAGATATGGGATAGATAGATATGGGATAGATAGATAGATAGATAGATAGATAGATAGATAGATAGATAGATAGATAGATAGATATGGGATAGATAGATAGATAGATAGATAGATAGATAGATAGGGGATAGATAGATATGGGATAGATAGATAGATAGATAGATAGATATGAGATAGATAGATAGATAGATAGATAGATATGGGATAGATAGATAGATAGATAGATAGATAGATATGGGATAGATAGATAGATATGGGATAGATAGATAGATAGATAGATAGATAGATAGATAGATAGATAGATAGATATGGGATAGATAGATAGATAGATAGATATGGGATAGATAGATATGGGATAGATAGATAGATATGGGATAGATAGATAGATAGATATGGGATAGATAGATATGGGATAGATAGATAGATATGGGATAGATAGATATGGGATAGATAGATATGGGATAGATAGATAGATAGATAGATAGATAGATAGATAGATAGATAGATAGATATGGGATAGATAGATAGATAGATAGATAGATAGATAGATAGATAGATATGGGATAGATAGATAGATAGATAGATATGGGATAGATAGATAGATAGATAGATAGATATGGGATAGATAGATAGATATGGGATAGATAGATAGATAGATAGATAGATAGATAGATAGATAGATAGATAGGGGATAGATAGATATGGGATAGATAGATAGATAGATAGATAGATAGATAGATAGATAGATAGATAGATAGATATGGGATAGATAGATAGATAGATAGATAGATAGATAGATATGGGATAGATAGATATGGGATAGATAGATATGGGATAGATAGATAGATAGATATGGGATAGATAGATAGATAGATAGATAGATAGATAGATAGATAGATAGATAGATATGGGATAGATAGATATGGGATAGATAGATAGATAGATAGATAGATAGATAGATATGGGATAGATAGATATGGGATAGATAGATATGGGATAGATAGATATGGGATAGATAGATATGGGATAGATAGATAGATAGATAGATAGATAGATAGATAGATAGATATGGGATAGATAGATAGATAGATAGATAGATAGATAGATAGATATGGGATAGATAGATATGGGATAGATAGATATGGGATAGATAGATATGGGATAGATAGATAGATAGATAGATAGATAGATAGATAGATAGATAGATAGATAGATAGATATAGATATGGGATAGATAGATATGGGATAGATAGATATGGGATAGATAGATAGATAGATAGATATGGGATAGATAGATATGGGATAGATAGATATGGGATAGATAGATATGGGATAGATAGATAGATAGATAGATAGATAGATAGATAGATAGATAGATAGATAGATAGATAGATAGATAGATATGGGATAGATAGATAGATAGATAGATATGGGATAGATAGATAGATAGATAGATAGGGATAGATAGATAGATAGATAGATAGATAGATAGATAGATAGATAGATAGATAGATAGATAGATATAGATATGGGATAGATAGATATGGGATAGATAGATATGGGATAGATAGATAGATAGATAGATAGATAGATAGATAGATAGATAGATAGATAGATAGATATGGGATAGATAGATAGATAGATAGATAGATAGATAGATAGATAGATAGATAGATATGGGATAGATAGATATGGGATAGATAGATAGATAGATAGATATGGGATAGATAGATAGATAGATAGATAGATAGATAGATAGATAGATATGGGATAGATAGATAGATATGGGATAGATAGATAGATAGATAGATAGATAGATAGATAGATATGGGATAGATAGATATGGGATAGATAGATATGGGATAGATAGATAGATAGATAGATAGATAGATAGATAGATAGATAGATATGGGATAGATAGATATGGGATAGATAGATAGATAGATAGATAGATAGATAGATAGATAGATAGATAGATAGATAGATATGGGATAGATAGATAGATAGATAGATAGATAGATAGATAGATATGGGATAGATAGATAGATAGATAGATAGATAGATAGATAGATAGATAGATATGGGATAGATAGATATGGGATAGATAGATATGGGATAGATAGATATGGGATAGATAGATATGGGATAGATAGATAGATAGATAGATAGATAGATAGATAGATATGGGATAGATAGATATGGGATAGATAGATATGGGATAGATAGATAGATAGATAGATAGATAGATAGATAGATATGGGATAGATAGATATGGGATAGATAGATATGGGATAGATAGATATGGGATAGATAGATAGATATGGGATAGATAGATATGGGATAGATAGATATGGGATAGATAGATATGGGATAGATAGATAGATAGATAGATAGATATGGGATAGATAGATATGGGATAGATAGATATGGGATAGATAGATATGGGATAGATAGATAGATAGATAGATAGATAGATAGATAGATAGATATGGGATAGATAGATAGATAGATAGATAGATAGATAGATAGATAGATAGATAGATAGATAGGGGATAGATAGATATGGGATAGATAGATAGATAGATAGATAGATAGATATGAGATAGATAGATAGATAGATATGGGATAGATAGATAGATAGATATGGGATAGATAGATAGATAGATATGGGATAGATAGATAGATAGATAGATAGATAGATAGATAGATAGATAGATAGATAGATAGATATGGGATAGATAGATAGATAGATATGGGATAGATAGATAGATAGATAGATAGATAGATAGATAGATAGATATGGGATAGATAGATAGATATGGGATAGATAGATAGATATGGGATAGATAGATAGATAGATAGATAGATATGGGATAGATAGATAGATAGATAGATAGATATGGGATAGATAGATAGATAGATAGATAGATAGATAGATAGATAGATAGATAGATATGGGATAGATAGATAGATAGATAGATATGGGATAGATAGATAGATAGATAGATAGATAGATATGGGATAGATAGATAGATATGGGATAGATAGATAGATAGATAGATAGATATGGGATAGATAGATAGATAGATAGATAGATATGGGATAGATAGATAGATAGATAGATAGATAGATAGATAGATAGATAGATAGATAGATAGATATGGGATAGATAGATAGATAGATAGATATGGGATAGATAGATAGATAGATAGATAGATAGATAGATAGATAGATAGATAGATATGGGATAGATAGATAGATAGATAGATAGATAGATAGATAGATAGAT